>NC_054535.1:10749849-10785670 GCF_017654505.1 Polyodon spathula
GTTAATATGAACAATAAAATGTAAAAGCGACAGCTAATTGCTTGATAAAGGTTCACCTTCAGCTTTATTTTTTGACCTTTTGTCAGAAACCTGCTGTTGCTGAAAAATTCAAGGTCATCAGGGAATATTCCATTTAGCATTAACATTCAAGAAAAAAAGCCTTAACTTCCCATAGGGTACACTGTTGACTGAATGCTTCAGTGAAATCTGTTTAAAGCTTCTTTGCTCCCAGACAGGTACAGACCCTTACACAACCTATCTGCTAGTCATGGCTGATACTCTATCCCTAGGCAGGATCCTTCATATCCTTCATATCCAATTCAACCTGAAACATCATCCCTAAGGAAACTCTGCTAAAAGCAGTTCCTTCCTAAAATTCAAGAAACACTTTTTTAGAAATCTACTGAAAACAAGCCAAGAAGAAAAATCACAATCATTCCAATCCTATCTAAAATCCTATCTTTTCATTTGATAAGATACCAACTTAAAATTAAACATCAGCTAGATTTAAGACATTAATCTACAATTCTACATGATACAATGTCAAAGCTTTTACTCCAGTCTTTATTATTTATTTCTTTTTTTTAGAGAACAACACTTCGTATTTTTACAAAACTAGAACCAATCAATCAATCAGTAATGGAGTCGAGAGGAGACAAATGTATGACAAAGTATCACCACATCTGGGAGGGAAAGGTAGGGATGGACTTTGAAGATGGTAGAAGGAAGATTTGACCACGGAGGAGATGTAGGCATCAAAGGAGAGGTTGCTGTCAAGAAGGACACCAAGGCTTCATACTGTGGAGGGAGGCAGCAGACAGATTCCGAGGTTCAGGGGAGCTATATTTAAATTCTAAAGTTGAGTTTTAGATCCTACTAGAAAGAGCTCAGATTTTCTAATGTTCAGCTGAAGAAAATTGGCAAACATCCAGGCCTCAATGTCTTGAATGCAAGCCGAGAGCCGGACCATGGCAGAGGGACTACCAGGGTTGAGTTTTAAGTAGAGCTGGGTGTCGTCAGCATAGTGAAACAGGAGTGAAACATGAGGTTGTGTTGGCGGATGAGGTGACCCAGGGGAAGCATTTAGATATTGAAGAGAAGGGGCCCAAGAACAGTTCCTTAGGATAACCAATCGTTACGGTGACGTGGTTTATAGAAAACAGCCTGCATTCGTCCAGATAAGTAAGAGGACATCCAGGAGAGACAGGTTCCAGAGATTCCAGCATACTTCGGAAGGCGGTCAAGAAGAATGCCATGATCTATGGTATCAAATGTAGCTGTTAGGTTAAGGAGGACATGCACAGAGGGATCACCAGCATCAGCATTGAGCAGGAGATCATTCACAATCCGGAGCAGAGCACTTTCAGTACTGTGAGATTCAAGGAGATTGTTGTCCGTGAGATGTTTCATCAGCTGACTGGCTACAGCCCTTTCAAGAGTTTTTGAGAGAAAAGAGAGATTGGAGATGGGACGGAAATTAGATACAGTAAGTCATTCGGGTCAAGGGAGGGTTTTTTCAGTACCGGGGTAACTCAGACAAACTTAAGATAGCAGGAACCGTGCTATCAACAAAGTAATGCAATTTATTTTCCTTTAGGCACTGTTCTACAATTTCTGCAACAGTTTAGTTATATGTATATATTCCAATTAACAAAATTAGCTGGTGTGATGGTTTTATATTTAATGTTGCACAGTGAGAATCCATTCTATAGTGAATTATTAATTAAATGGAATAGTCAGGGTCTACCTATTTATAGCCCTTTTTAGCTGATCATTGGAAGTGTTGTTTATCGAATGATGAATGCGATACTTGCCATTTTACTGACAAATGTTCTGGTAATGATGGTGCTTAATATGCTTGATGTTTAATCAAGTTTAAAAGTAAGTTCCCTGCAGTATACATAGGTCAAATAAAATAATAATACCTGAGTCTTAATATTCAAACATAAAACCCATTTATATACAGGAACCATTATATATTATTATTATTATTATTATTATTATTATTATTATTATTATTATTATTATTGTCGATTTTCGTACAACAAGTATATACAAATTTTTTTAAGGAATTTTGGAGAAATTACAACCAACCCTAATAGTAGGCTATAAACTAAAATAAATACATCCTCGTCTGTACTGCTTATGTAAGGGACTGAATGGATTTGTTAACATTAGGTGAATGGGTTCCAAAAGCACATGGTGTCAAGTTGAAAGAAGCAAAAAAAAAAATTGTTGAATTCCATACATTACCTATATAAACACGACAGTACAAACAGGGAGAGACAGATGAGGTTTTAGGTGGTCTTTAAGAACTGCATACATAATAATAATAATAATAATAATCATAATAATAATAATAATAATAATAATAATAAAACCCACAAACTAGGTCTTAAGTGATGAATTAGAGAGGTTGATTATCACCATGATTTCATATATATTGCCGTTTGCTCCTGTGTTTGGCAGAGCAAAGAAGATTTAAAGGGGTGTGTCCTTCATTAACATAGGAATTAATACATGAATAGCTGATTGTGCATTATGGAGCAAAATCAAGCAGGTATCTATTAGAAATAGTCTACTTTTGAATAAGAACAAGTGGAACCTGTTAGTAACATGTCGTGTCATCGGGATGACACCAATAAAGTACAAATAAGCATTTAACTATTATATGCAAAATGTAACAATGTGTTCCTGATTACTTTTGGTGTTATGTCACATTGACAGATAAAAACAACAGAAACGATACAGTTCTTCAAAACAGCTCACTACTAAAGCTTAAATAGAAAGGGCAGATTTCAAGCCGTTTGTTTATGAACTTGCTATTTTTCTATGTATTCTAAAGAAGTAATGCTAAGATTTTTGCTCTGGGGGGTCATAAACAACTGACAACGTTTGGTATATTACCATGCCCCTCATAACGTTCTTCTGTTCTGTATAACTGTAAAGAGTAAATAGTGGGGTTCCCAAAAATATAGTGTTATACCTCCCAAAGTGTTGTTAAAGTGTTGAAACATTTTTTCTTTTCATTGTTAACATCCTGACCTTTTACACTTTAAAGTCTGTTTCAAAGCTCTTTTTTTAAAAGTGTCTGCTCTAGTGGACTTGGGTTTGAGTTCTGTCGTCTAAATCACTGCACGAAGAAATATTTTAAAAAGTAAACCATACCAACAAGTGCTCTGGCTTTTCTGTTTCATACCACATCATGGATCGTTATTGATGTGTTACCTGTTTGACAATGTGGGCAATAATGGATATTGTGGACATTTTGAAAAGAAATTTGAAACAGACTTTAAAGTTATAAGTGTAAAACGTTGTCAGGATGTTGTCAATGAAAATAAAAAAAAGACAGGTACATTATTTAAACAGTTGTAGCAGCATGTGGGGACGTGTAACATTATATTTTTTGGAACCCCCCTACTTACTCTTTAATACTTAATTCTGAACGTTTTCAAATCTTAGTGGGAAGAAGATGCATTTGTTACTAATGTAATGGCAAATAACAAAAACAGTACATTATCTCACAACCACCTGGTCTGCTATTTTGTCTCCCTACTCACTACAGAAAATTGTGACGCTTCCAAATTGTGCATATCTTGTGAAATGTATCGCTAACATAGCCTGAAATAAATTATGTTCCTGTGACCAGGAATCTATGGACAATCTTTGTTAAAACAATACAGGCAAGACAGTCTCTTTGTTCTTTTGTATATTTCTCATCGTCTTGAACTTGGGCAACAAAGGCAAGATTACTGCAGTGAAAAACAGAGGTGCAGTTAGAGTGCATATTGTTTCCCTCCATCCATTCCCACCAATCACCCCCTACATGTGCACTCATACACACACCCACATGCTTCCATTATAACACAAAACTGAGTCTGAATCTTGACCCTGCAACAATAAACATATTTTCAATGTCAATGTTCAGTAAATTACGGATTAATATGTTCAAAACAGAGTACTGAAGTTACAGAAATAAATATCGCAATGAACATGCTATTGGAGTAATGAGATTTTTTTTGTTATGATGAAAGAAGCATCTATATTGTCCAACAAAGCAAACCTTGTGCTTCAGACTTTTTAATTACAGTTCCATCGTTATGAATTACTGACTAAGTCAATTGCAGAGGCTTTTTTAAAATTACAAATATTAGAACATAAAGTTTAATTCTAATCAGTTGAAATCACATTTAGAGCCTCCATACGTGTCCTCATAGACTTTGTAACCTTGTGTATAAACCTAAGAGAAATTAACTTGCCAGGTAATTAGACTAAATTTACAGTTTTGCTAAAGAAATAGGAATCTGGGGAACAGACCGATGTATCAAAACCAGAGATAGGCCTCTGGCAAAGTAAAATCTGTCACATTGTGAGCAAGCAATATCTTATACAAGTACAAATGAGCATCAAGGCTAAGAGAGAACATCCAGATCTCATTATGAAATAAAGTTGAAATAAATCACAGCCACATACAAGATTACACATTGATAAAGGTTATACTGTATACTGTAAAAAAGTAAAGGAAACATTTGTCAAAACCTTGGTTCTAAAATACACCTGATAAAGCCCCGAAATACGAGGCAAGAAAAACATATTCCCATTTTAAGTTTAGCAGTGGATGGAAGTTAGATGGTATTAAACATTATATTAATGATGTAATGGTTGAATGCGTGCATTCAATCCTCTAGGGTTGTGAGCATTATTTTTTAAATCATAAAATAAAACATTTGAAATGATATAATATATTAGCTTTTAAAGTTTTAGTAGTTCAATAAACAATAAAGCTGTTTTTAACGTTATCATTGTGGAACTAAACATTTGTCTCTTTATTACTAGTCTGCTAGTTCTTATTTATCAACTGCCAATGTGATTTATTATCAGATACTTAAATACTGACTGCATTCTCAACTAAAACTAAATGGAAATAAACTACACAGTTGAACTTTGTAAAAAGCACCCCAGGACCATTTAAGAAAGTGCTTCTTTTTCTCACAAATCATAATCAGGAGAAGGCATTTTATTAGGGCAATAGCACTTCATGTAAGGAATAAATTCTGCAGTACTAGGGTGTTCAACATCACTTAAGAACATAAGAACATAAGAAAGTTTACAAACGAGAGGAGGCCATTCGGCCCATCTTGCTCATTTGGTTGTTAGTAGCTTATTGATCCCAAAATCTCATCAAGCAGCTTTTTGAAGGATCCCAGGGTGTCAGCTTCAACAACATTACTGGGGAGTTGATTCCAGACCCTCACAATTCTCTGTGTAAAAAAGTGCCTCCTATTTTCTGTTCTGAATGCCCCTTTGTCTAATCTCCATTTGTGACCCCTGGTCCTTGTTTCTTTTTTCAGGCTGAAAAAAGTCCCTTGGGTCGACACTGTCAATACCTTTTAGAATTTTGAATGCTTGAATTAGGTCGCCACGTAGTCTTCTTTGTTCAAGACTGAACAGATTCAATTCTTTTAGCCTGTCTGCATATGACATGCCTTTTAAACCCGGAATAATTCTGGTCTCTCTTCTTTGCACTCTTTCTAGAGCAGCAATATCTTTTTTATAGTGAGGTGACCAGAACTGAACACAATATTCTAGATGAGGTCTTACTAATGCATTGTACAGTTTTAACATTACTTCCCTTGATTTAAATTCAACACTTTTCACAATGTATCCGAGCATCTTGTTAGCCTTTTTTATAGCTTCCCCACATTGTCTAGATGAAGACATTTCTGAGTCAACAAAAACTCCTAGGTTTTTTTCATAGATTCCTTCTCCAATTTCAGTATCTCCCATAGGATATTTATAATGCACATTTTTATTTCCTGCGTGCAGTACCTTACACTTTTCTCTATTAAATCAGTATCTCCCATACCATATGATATACGTAATGCACATTTGTATTGAACTGGTGCCAACCTACCTTACACATTCTACGCTATAGACTTAGCAAGTCTCCTTTTGTTGACAACAATTTGTCCCCATTGGTGAGGCGGATAAGGTATATTCTCAGTCAACTAGGATATTACAACGTGTAGTAGAAAATGTCTTTCTGCCAAGTGGTACCTTAGGTCCGTGTACAAAGGAACGGAAAAGTGTAAGTAATGTTTCACCCGTTTTGGTAGAGAAAAGCCGGTTCACACTCCGATGGAGATCCAGGGTGAACGCATGTTCCTTGCCTTTTCACATTCTTGTTCAAATTGGGGTCAACCATCATCATTATATATACCCTACTACGGCCGCCTCAATTTAAATTCTATCTACTATATATATATCCCACTTGCTGTACCATAATAAATCTTTTGAATAAATTTGTTGAGAAAAAGGTAGTTTGCACAGTAAAATGTAAAAAGAAACAAAAACATTACCATAATAAGATTGCTATTATACGTATAATATATAAAGGGTCATTCGTATCGAAAAATACATTTAACGAAAGACGGAGGATGGAGAAACTTTTTCCATCAAACGTGTCATTTTACATTTTCTTTGTTTTTGTAATGAATTCTAAACGATCAATGCACTTTGTCAATTTCAAGCTATCATGAAGCTAGCTTTTTATGTAAATTGCTTTGCCTCCTACCTCTGAATGCCAAAATATTTGTGGTCTGAGGTCGGCGCCCAGCCACCATCTACCCAATACTTCATTTAACTTAAAAATATTTAGTTTAGGGCAATTTCAAATTAAATTTAAACAATTGTTTGAAACAAACACTTGTACCCTTGGATAGTAAGATGAAATAGGCTAAATGTGTAATTGATTACCATGACTCGTTTTAAATTGAACAGTTTCTGTGGTAACCCTGGTATTTAGGAATACAACTATAATATCAGTGGTCTGTAAGACCAAACAAGTGTTGCTGATAGTTCAAGTTATTAGTTCACAATTCTAAATCATTTAAAGTATTATGTGTACTTACATGTTAAAACAATATATTATTATTATTATTATTATTATTATTATTATTATTATTATTATTATTATTATGTTTTTATATTGTATAGGTTCTTAATTGTCATATTAATTCTCTACTTACCCAGGGTGACTTACAGTTGTATACAAAAAATACATATCAAGAATTACAGTACAATTAAGAGCAAGATACAAAATACAATGACTTTAGTCCTATTAAGAGCAAATACAAAACACAGTACGGTTTGATATTGGGGCAGTTCAAGAGCAGATAACAGTGCTGATAGTTACATCAGTGTGCAAGAAATACAAGATACTACAGATTGGGTTAAGTGCAGGATTAAATACAGTAAAATAGGGAGCAGTTAAAGTGCATTAAGGGCAGAGTGCTATATTGGCCAGAAGGGGAGAGTTGAGTTTTACAGGTTTTGTCTGAAGAGGTGTGTCTTGAGGAGGGGCCAGAAGGTGGTCAAGAACTGGGCAGTTCTGACATCTGTAGGAAAGTCGTTCCACCACTGCGGGGCATCAAGTTAATCTGAGTTAAAATTCAATTTGCACTTATTTATTAATATTATAGTGCAAATAAATAAATAAATACATAAAATAATTCAGTTCATAATTATGGAAATAGAGAAGCAAATATCTCCTCTGTGGCAGTATTTGAATTACAGGTTTTCCTTTTTTTTTGACAATCTATAAAAGGATTGCTCAAGAATGTATGTACAACACTATGCAGGTTTAATTATTACAGTCACTCTTTAACAATATACAGTTGTGCTTGAAAGTTTATGAACCCCTAGTGTAATTCTAGAAATTTCAAGTTTTTACTATGAAATCCTTGTTTTATCAAAAACATTCTTTAATTTACTAAAAGCAAAGGTTTATATTTACAAATTGCATGTGTTTTTTAAATGGCATTGATGCAAGTAATAGAATAAAGATAGGTAAATAAGAATCAGTGTATGTGCAAAAATAAGTGAACCTCAAGTTGCATTAGCTCAATCAAGGAGATAACTATAATCAGTTGGGTAAATAATTGGGTACTAAGTTGACCAGTCAAAGAGCAGATCTCCGGGACAAAGTTTGGGTGATACTGTCCTATAAAGGTAAGAAACATGTTCAGTTTGGTCTTACCCATAGAGGTCAGTGTAACACACACCATGCCATGATGTAAAGAGACCTCTGAGGACCTCAGGAAGAGAGTTGTAAGTACACATCAGTCTGGAGAGGGTTATAAAACCATTGCAAAACATTTCGGGCTACATCAGTCCACTGTAAGACAAATAGTCTACAAATGGAGAAAATTTAAGACCACAGTGATTCTACCTAGATGTGGATGTCCTTCAAAATTGTCCCACAGAGCAACATGAAAAATCATAGGTGAGGTCATAAAGAACCCCAGAACAACATCAAAGGATCTGCAGGCCTCCCTTGCTGCAGCTAATGTCAATGTTCATACCTCAACAATAAGACGCAAACTGAATGGCAATGGTATTCATGGGAGGGTAGCCAGGAGGAAACCTTTGCTCTCCAAAAAGAACATCGCTGCTCGTCTTAAGTTTGCAAAAGACCACCTGGATGATCCTGTAGACTTCTGGAAGAAT
The DNA here is from genome assembly GCF_017654505.1 of Polyodon spathula. NCBI lineage: Eukaryota > Metazoa > Chordata > Actinopteri > Acipenseriformes > Polyodontidae > Polyodon > Polyodon spathula. The sequence goes on from NC_054535.1 coordinate 10,758,358, forward strand.
GCTCTCTGGATGTATTTAGTCTAAAATTGATCTTTTTGGGCACAACCACAAATGCCACGTTTGGCGAAAACTGCTCACCACCAAAATAACCTTATCCCAACTGTCAATCATGGTGGTGGGAGTGTCATGGTTAGGGGCTGCTTTTCTGTCTCTGGCTCTGGATGACTCACCATCATTGAGGGAAACATGAATTCAGAGTTATGCCAAAAAATTCTGACAACGATTCTAAGCATTCCAGAAAATCTACCAAAGGATGGATTAAGAGGAAGAAATTTTGTGTTTTGGATTGGCCAAGTCAAAGTCCAGACCTCAAACCAATAGAAATGTGGTTGCAAGACCTGAAGTGGTCAGTTCATGCAAGGCAGTCCTCAAATGTGAAGCAGTTGCAGCAGTTCTTTAAGGAGGAATGGGCAAAAATTCCTCATGGAAGATGTGAGAGACTGATTAGTAACTATATGAAACATTTCGATGAAGTCATCGCTGCTAAAGGAGGTGCCACAAGTTACTGAATCAAAAGGTTCACTTACTTCTGCACACAAGGAGTTTTGAGCTTCTGTTACATAAACATGTTTTGTTAAATAAATAATGAAAATATATATTATTTTTTGTGTGTGTGTCTGTTATTCAGGTTATCTTCATCAAAATTTTAGATTGAGATGAAGGATTTATAAGGTTCTTTATCTAAAATATATGAAAATAAAGACCACCCCATGTAGGGTTCACATACTTTCAAGTAGCACTGTGTGTCAGAAAAGAAAAGAAAAACATTTTAATCAGGCTGTTTGTATTTCAGTTTTGTTTGAAGTGTATTTTGTGTTGTGTGTGTGTGTGTGTGTGTGTGTGTGTGTGTGTGTGGGTGTGTGGTGTGTGTGTGTGTAATGTATATAATATATATATATATATATATATATATATATATATATAGTATTATATATTATAATCTTTATATAGTATATATATTGTTAACATTCATAGCGTAACATGTTAGCATTGTAAGCCATAGCTTTAAGAGGAAGAGCTAGTTAATGGGGGCAGAAACAGATTTGAACTTTTCAGGGCTATGAGAGATGTTATCATCCATTGTGAACTGTGCCGAGAAGATTATGAAGACTGCAAGTAACTAAAAAAAAACTGCCTTGAAATACTACATTCATGAAACTGAAAGAAAAGGCAGCAAGATTTTTTAAAAAGATCAACAAAAGCAATAAAATGTCAACAAATGATGTTGCTGCAAACGTGAAAAATGAAGATAAGAGCATAGTGTTCCTTCAGACAATTAGGAGCTGGTGCTAACAAGAATCCCTGCATCAGTCAGGTGAACATGTTTTTGCCTTTAAATACATGCTCCTCATTAATTCTCGGAACGTGATCTTTAGACTCCTGAAACAGTTAATATGCATAGGAAGAAACAGAAAGTTTTCCGGTAACAACTTGGGCCGTGACACTAGTTAAAATTTCAGAATCAAACTAGTAAGAACTTAAAATGAAACAGAAGAGATGCTTCTACTCCTCATGTGTTTTACTTTTTTTTTTTCACTGCAGTCTCTATCCCACCTCGATCACCAAGTGTGACAGGATAGCATACTGCCCAAGCTGTTGCTGGCAGGAGGAGAGACTCAGAGACAGGAAAGCTTCAGTTAAAGCGCTATAGCACACATTTATTTAACACAAAACTAACTGAACAAGAGCCAAAACAAAAGGGTTTCACAAACAAAAACAAAATGTAAATATTAATACTACTATCCAGTATGGGCATTCACCTTCAGTAAACAGTTCAAAACCACCAACTCAGTTTACAAACTCATTGGAGAATGGCCACACGCCAAACTTACATTCAAATCACTGGTACTATGATTTTGCAAATAGGTATCATCAAAGTACTGTATAAGAAACTACCGATAAGTTCAGTTTCGATTAGTTTCTTGTAAGGTTTAAAAAAGTGTGGTGAACACTGGTGCAAATTCAAGGCTGTTATTGTTTTCACAATAAACGGTGCATTTATTTGTGTTGCCAATACACTCCACTAGTTCAGCATCTGTGATTAAATTCAACCATGTACTTGGGACTTGTCTGTTTTATGTATATGAAAAAGTTTAAACCTGTCACAATGATGCAATTGTGGTAGAAAGATAGGAAAATATATTCTTGCAGCGTGTTTAAATATTTCTTTAGGTACCCGATACATTACATTTCATTATAAAATGGCTTGGATAAATTAAACGCTGTGATTGGCTGAACAAGATCACATGGCTATGACATCATAGACCAACTTACTTACCTGATTTACTAATATTACTACTCCTTAATAGTAACAATTATCTAAACAGTGGTTCTGTAGGTAAAAATGTTAACATACAACTGAAACAGCATTTAAATCACTCGACAGTTTTTTATATTTTTTTTATTTTTGTCATAAGAATTACAGAAAAATTGGCAAATATACTGATGGTATTTATTTAGTCATTGAACAGAACAAAGAAAACTCTGAGGCAAGCAGTCGCAGTAACACTATTCAAAAACCTGAGAAATCACCATGCAAGTCTCTCTCAGCATGTAATATACTGTATATGCAGCAGCAGCATCTACTTATTAAACTAAATATTGCCTTATAAAACTGACTTTTAAATACGACACAACAGATACACCTCGCCACTACCCTCCGATTTCAAAATATTTAAAACAAAATTAAAATCTCTCCTGCTCTGCTGACACAACCGTTGGGCTTTTAAACAAGGTCAGGTTCGGAATAGAATTCTATTGTGCTCGCCGCGGATGGGAAAGACTGACATCGAAGTTGTTTAGTCCACATATCATCTAATGCTAGTTTACAATCTAGGGAAATTATGCCGGTTACCAGCATCGGTATGAAAACAGCCTCAGATATTATGAGTCAGCCTCTCTGAAGTCTGCAAAGCCTGAGCAGGATAATTTCCTGAAATAAATAAATAAATAACACTCGGAAGCCACTCCCTTGAGTGCCGTGTTTGGCTGTTCCATGAATCCTCCCTCAGATGTGGTCAATCAGTCTGCTTTCAATTCATAAATGTCATTTAATCTAGAAAAATTTTACTATAAATGACAATGTTTATGGCAAATAAAAAAGTACACCATATATGTTACAATCAAACAGTCTTCAGGGACTATTTTGTTTCCTAGTGGAAGGATACATTATATATTTCTTATTTTTTTCCTTTAAAAGCTAGTTTGTGTCATTATTTAAAAAAATGTAGCCATTTTATAAGCAAAATAACCCACTCCTTGGTGTTGACGTGGTCACAACACATCCAGAATTGTCTTACCGCACATCCTGCCGTGGGTTATTTCTTACATATTCCATTTAAGGCAATACAGTTTTCATTGTCAATATAGATCATGTAAATCTAGACAATTTATATGGGGTCCCAGTGTTTTATTACTTTGCTAATGGGATGTTCCAAATTCATGGCTCAATCAATATATCCTAATATAATACATAATAAGTAAGGCGGTATTTTTTTCATGGTAATCACAGACTTTTTCCATGAAATGTACTCTTGCTGTGCAATATGTAATTCCCCATGAAAATTCCCATTTCTAAAAGAATAGTGTACATATTTTTCAGCACTTAAAAATAAATACAGCAAATGTTTGCCTTAGAGACACACTACCTGTTACACTGCATTTAGGAACCTGGCAGCCGGTTTAGGTTGCTTCTGGTAAATGATTTGACACACTACATTGAAATGGATTAGAAAAAATTTTCTATGTATTTTATTATGCTTTAAATAACTCCTAAGGTGTCTTTTAAAAAGGACCTGTATGACCTAATGCAGGTGGTGCAATGCTTGAATGAATACATTTTTTAAAATGACAAAAATCCTCTTAGTGCAGCATTGTGAATTTTTATTTTAATACCAAGCAATTGGGCGGCATTGTGAATTTATGTTTTAATACTGGCATTTATCCTGCGTAAGGCAGTGCATAGAATATAGGTTTAATCTGCCCTCAAGTCACAGAAAAATAGGAAACACGTTAATCATGCTGAAGGAATCATAGTGGCAGTTATGGTTATATAGAATTTGTAACCACATATGTATTTGTAAGGACTGAATGCTTATTAATTTATTAGAGCCCTAATACAATCTGTCTCAAACGTTAAAGACGGGGACTTCCTTCATAAAAGAACACTTTGACCAACCATGAGTCATTTCATTTAATCGCTTAATAAGCAGACTTTTTTTTTTGCTTCCCTCAGCAACAAACATATGTATAACCCTCCCAAACTAGAAAACAAAATGCAACACAGTCAAGAATGCAATGTTCTGACTAAAAAACAATATTGGACAACATATCATACCTTTGAGGATATATTAGTATTCCGCTCAATTGTACTTTTATTCAAGTTTTCTAGTTTTTACCCTTTGCCTCAATGCTTTCTAGATTGAAGGGTAGAGGAGTTCTGCGGAATTTCACACTTTATGAATTTTTGAAGATTGCTGAGCCATGCCTCTTGGGTCTTTACCTGATTTACCAGAGTAATGAATGTTTGTATTTGAGGGTGGATTTGAGGTTAAATTAAGAAGGTAACATTTTCTTTCAGCATGTTAGCCTCAACAATGCTGGGTTGAATGTAATTGCAACTATCATAATATAAATAGACATTTATATTGCCAGCATAAACAATAGAACAGACCAGAGTTTCCTCCTGGGGTTCATATGAATTGCATGATGGGCATTACAGTAACATAGCATTGGCAGGCACTTCTAACTATGTTATTGATACAACACTTTCATTGACACTCCTTGAAATGAAATTTGAAAGGGGAATTAAAAGGGAGGTGGGATATTTGAGTTCCTATAAGCCGAGTTCCTCACAAAAACAAAAATTAACCATCAAATGGTTACATGCTACAGGGTGCTAATATACTGCAATTACCTTTATTCCTCAAATATTTGTAATGACACAACATTTCAAACATTGTAAGCTTAATCAAGTATATTGTTTATATTTTTACCTTTATGTGGCCTGAAATATTATGCAGACTTTAAGCCTTGCTTTTTCAGTAACACATACACAGTGGAATTCAAAAGCAAGATGGACTTGTGCACATTATTGGTGGAATTTCCAACAGGGAAGCTACATTTCAGTGTTTAAAATAATACATACTGCATATTGATTAGAAGACATACTTCAATTCCATTCTGTTTGATTGATTGACTTAACAGGTCGCCATCTACTACATATCTAATTTATCATTTTTATTTTAAATATTGGTTCCCTCAAATGTATTATCTTCCACAAAAGGTTAATTTCTGAGACACTTGAGAAATGTACAAATAGGTTATAAACGGGCCTGAATCAAATCATTATGTGTTAAAATGACTTATACATGTAACAGACTTACTGTAGCTATGCTGTATTGTTTATCATCTACAAATGACCTTACATTGACTGTTAATAGCAAGTGTTTTACACACATTTTTCATTGACAGCTTGTATAGACAGATGGCTTGTATCACACAATAGTGAATCACACAGCAGATGCTAATTGTTTAAAAAACAAATGTCCAAGAACCAGGACAATGTGACTGGTAATGTTAGTCTTCTTGGTTCTTGGTCATTTTCTACAGAAATTCATTTTTGGGACTTCACACCACTCTTAGCAATAAAGTGCATAAATAACATCTTCATGTGGTCGTGGTGAGGTAATCAAGACACACACAGGCAATCAGATCATCAGATTAAATAAAGAATCAATTCATGTCCTTCTGCTCATGTTTATTGTTTGCCAACAAAAAAAAACAAAATCTTAATAAATGATTGGTTCCCTTCAAGCTTGATGTGGAGACATAACTTCCCATGGTACAGAACCTGATGCCCCCTCTAAAAAGAGAACTTATTTTAAACACACGGCCATTTTATCAGCCCATTAGTAGCACTTAAAATATATCAGTGATGAAAATAATGGTATTATAATAAGATCTAATAATAAATACTTTATTAGTCCTTTATAGATGATGAATACATACCATATAAAGTATGAACCAATAGGTTATAAATATTTATATAGCACATTATTAGTACCATTATTAATTTATAAGGTTTGCTAGTAAATACCTTATTAACCATTAATGATTAATAGATGTTACATAAATATGAAAGAGCAAGTTATAAATATAGTCAAATCTGCTCATGCAACCATCTTTATTTAGCAACCACCTGGCCTAAGTGACCACTTTAAATTCCTCCAATGATATTTGTGCTTTTATTTAACTGTATTAAGTGACCACCTGTCTAACGCGACCAGCAACCACAATTCTCTTACCCAGCAACAGACTCAAACCTGTATTAAGCACCCTTACACAGGGCTATTGTTATAAGAAAAATATGGTTTTGAATGGTACGTTCTAAATTCAAATAAATAAAGTAACCATTTTAACATTCTTTTATCCATAATCAATAAAACAAAAGCACTCTCTTGTAAAGGAAAAGAGAAAACATGGAGAAACAAAAGGTCCTCCCTAGATGACAGAATTAAAGTTATTAAACTTGTAAAGACAGTAAGTGCCAGAAAAACTGTTGAAAAATTAACACGTGATCTTTCTGTTGGCGATGACAGTAACTATTTTTGTTCATGTGACCGTGTTTTGAGCGGATTCAATATCTTAATTAAACTATTAATTACTAATTACTAGTTTCGTGTCGTGTTTTTCTTTCCTGCTAATTTAACAGAATGTTCTCATAATTAGGATGTAGCGGTTTAAGACTTAAAGGCAAACCGTTAAAAGGAAAATAAACACTGAAAAAATTCAAGCTATACTTATGAGACTATAAAAACAGCGGGCGCAGTAATCAAAAAAGATCTTATGCTTATGCTGGCATTGGTTTCAGGATGCAATCAATCAACATGTACCTGAAAGGCAGACACAGGCATTGAAATTTGCAAAGGATTTAAAACATTTTGTGTGACCTGAGACAAGCGAGCATTCATTACTTTCACAAAATGATTTGTTTTTTAAATGCATTGTCTAAATCAATGTTATTAAATTACATAGTTCCTTTTTTCTTCAGGCTTTCACAGTGTATGTAAGACATACACAATTACAGGAAAGCATGTCAGGGACAAATAGATCATTCTATTTAGAACAGAAGTTATGGGCCCTCCTTTCAGAGACCATCTGTGTTAAGAGGCCACTATTAGACTGTCCCTTGAGTGGTCTCTTAATACAGGTTTGACTGTATCTATAAAGCCAATTATAAATTAGATTATTAAGGACAAATTATAATTGTCATTATATAAGCAGGTAGAAACACAGCCCTGGTGGAGGAGATACACGGCTGACAGGCTGTTGTCTTTTTTTTTCATACTGTAACGCAACAAATGTCACAGCACAAATACAGGCAAAGCGAGGTTGTGAGACAGGGTAGACACACCGGTGGACACACAACAACAACACACAAATAATATTAATTGTTATTTTGCTCAACTGTCCGAGCGGCAGCCGACGGAGTCACTCAATGGCGGGGATACGACAAAGCTGAGCCTCGGTGGAGGAAAGGTGTTCTCCCTGAGAGTGAAGGCTGAAAAGATAACACACACACACACACACACACACACACACACACACACACTTTAATCAAATACTGCACAGGCGGTCACTCGCATACAACAGACAGTTGTAGTAAAGTCAGCCTGTGATGCAAGAGAAGTGGGCTGTGAAAGAAAGAAGCAGAAGGAGCCGCTGATTCCAGGAAGGTGGCAAGCCAGCTCTCAGCACAAGTGCAAAGGAACTGCAGTTGATTCAGAAGAGCTCTTTCAAAAACACACTCAGGTTAAGTCTGTTTTGCTTCTCACCTACCCCTCCCCGGAGGGGCCTATCGGCAGCTCTGACATAAAATGCTCATTGAGTACCTGACCTGTGGCAGGAATATCCCAAAAGGAATGTTGGTGGTCGTCTTCTCTTTTAGGGAACCAGGATTATAGGAAGTAAACTAACATTCTCTTGTCCTATTCTCTTGTCATAATGGTGGGTGTCATTGCGTACAATATAAAAGCATTTCAGAGAAACCTCCAGTTAATTAGAAGATGTCACAAATAATATACAATATTTTTTACTGGCAGTAAAAAATATTGTATATTGCACCTGGGCCCAGTCTCTGCTGGGTCCCATACAGAAGATATTCTATAATATCGTATCCATATCAATCCCCCCCCCCCCCCCCCCAGTCCTCGAAAAACAAAAACAAAAAACCCAGTGGTTCAAAAATAAACTGTGGCAAAGTTGTAATGTCAGTCAAAACACATCTTATCAAATCAGAGCTACATAGACGGGACTCAGCGTGAAACTTTATAACAGGTGAGTGTCGATTAAAAAACAACGGGTTGCATTTCTTTCACAGCTGCTGTTTATAAAGATTGTAACAAACAGTTTACTAACAAGGTATATAATCACAAATACTTCTGAAAAAATAAACACATACACCTATCAGTCAACTTGAATTCTCTATGCGAACTCCTACATCGCACCCCCATTTTCAATAATAGACTTTAAAAAAAAAAAAAGCTTGGTGTAAGTAAGCTAACTTTTCCACAGTTGTAGTAATAAGTACATAACATATGATATATCGAATATGCCATCAAAACACAAGTCAGGTTGTTCAAAGCAAAAAAGCAGAAAAGACGGTAGGAATTTCCCAAAAAGAAGCAGAAAATGCTAAAAAAGAACATCCAACAAACAACACCGCCTGAGCCAGAGGAAAGATGTGAATCAGAGACATCGGATTGGAAATGGACAACAATAGCAAATACAAGGTTCTGAATCGTGTATTGTAAACCCGGTACCCAGTCAGGAACCTTTGTGTGATTTTTATGATCCAGCTACTTGGCCTGACTTTTGTACCAAAGAGCTAAGATTTGAAATCATGAAACATAAACCTGTGCAGCTAAATAAACTGACGTTTAATTCCCCAAAAATCACACATGATTTGTACTCGTTTCTGGAATAAAACTTCAGTTAGATTTATTTTAGTTTGAGGTTGTTTTTTTTTTGGAGGAGCGGGGGTCTACTTCACACTCTTACACCAGGGCCTAGTGAACCCTAGCACCGACCCTGCCTTAGTTGCTTTGCAAATTATAGTGAACAACAAAGAAACCCATTTAACCCAAAGCTGTTCTTCTTGCTCAGTCTTGCACGTCGACACTGTCAATATTTTTTAGAATTTTGAATGCTTGAATTAGGGTGCCACGTAGTCTTCTTTGTTCAAGACTGAACAGATTCAATTCTTTTAGCCTGTCTGCATATGACATGCCTTTTAAGCCCGGAATAATTCTGGTCGCTCTTCTTTGCACTCTTTCTAGAGCAGCAATATCTTTTTTTTATAGCGAGGTGACCAGAACTGAACACAATATTCAAGATGAGGTCTTACTAATGCATTGTACAGTTTTAACATTACTTCCCTTGATTTAAATTCAACACTTTTCACAATGTATCCGAGCATCTTGTTGGCCTTTTTTATAGCTTCCCCACATTGTCTAGATGAAGACATTTCTGAGTCAACAAAAACTCCTAGTTCTTTTTCATAGATTCCTTCTCCAATTTCAATATCTCCCATATGATATTATAATGTACATTTTTATTTCCTGCGTGCAGTACCTTACACTTTTCTCTATTAAATGTAATTTGCCATGTATCTGCCCATTTCTGAATCTTGTCTAGATCATTTTGAATGACCTTTGCTGCTGCATCAGTGTTTGCCACTCCTCCTACTTTTGTGTCATCTGGAGATTTAACAAGTTTGCTTACTATACCAAAATCTAAATCATTAATGTAGATTAGGAATAGCAGAGGACCTAATACTGATCCCTGTGGTACAAACCACTGGTTATCTCACTCCATTCTGAGGTTTCACCTCTAATCAGTACTTTCTGTTTACTACATGTTAACCACTCTTTAATCCCATGTACATGTGTTTCCTTGAACCCCCACTGCGTTCAGTCGTTTGACCGTTTATGGGAGCACCCAGGAACAGTATAGTAGCTTATTTAATCTTGTAAATTGTGATTTTATGATTAAATTATGAATATTTTTTTTTTTTAAATGCAGGGAAGTCAATTTTCTAACAGGGTTTAGCAATGGTGAATAAGCATTCACAAACAATGCTTAGAACACATTCACTTGATCGGAACTGTGAAATCTCCCTTCATCTCCCTTGCAATGCCACCCCCACTTAATGGTGTTTTACGGTTGATTTCTCCCTCTGCGCGGGATGTGAATTTTATCGTTTGGATTTACTGAAACGCGTTCAAGTGTAAAGTCATTTTACAAAAATGTGGAGATTTGTTCTAGGCTACGACCCTGACTGAAGATGTCATTAGCAAAGGGGGCCGGTTGTACTAACCAGGTCAAACAATAGGTCACATTTTACTAAACATTTTAAAACTAATAAACAAACAATTACCATAATGAACACTATCGTAGTATGTTGCTTAAAACATAATAACACAATATTCATAATAAAGTTGAGTTCTTATCTATAAACAGTAACACGTTTAAAGCTTAGGACTCCCTGTCTGTAGCTTGGTGTTTACATTATCGTCAGCATATTTTAAGTGATTGAAAGCTGAAATTCCCTTTAAGGCAAAAAAACAACTTTTGTTGGGAAACCAATACAGTTTTGTCAGCCTAATGCAGTTCGTCTGCAAAATCAGGGCTTTAATCACCGATAATAGGGAATACAGCGGCGATTCTATTGAGTGTTGCAGGGCTCAAGCACCAATGGAAGGAAACTAGTGTTCCTGCAACAATGCAACTAAAAATTGGTCTGTGCTGTCCAGTATTAGTGGTGATGCTTTATAAGCAGACAATGTTATGCAGAGTTAAAAACTATTAAAAAATCAATTTATTACAAGGACTACCAGCTTTTCTTGAAAAAGATCTGCACGATTGCCCTGGTTTTTCTTTGTATTTGTTTTTGCTCTCCATTAGTTATCTATCGAGGTACAGCGTCAGTTAGTTCTTTCTGGCAGAGGGATTATTTACTATCCTTGCTGATGTGGTTTTTCTCCCACGTTGGTTTTCTCCCACTGTTAATTAAAAAAAAAAAAATAATAAATAGCCACCTAGCTAACAATTTCATCCCGAGGGCTACAGTGAAACGTACTGTCTTTAAACTTGGAACTTTAGTGAAGACCACACCTTTATGTGAGTACATTAATTAAATTTTAGATTGTAATTCATAGCAAGCCAACCAGCATTATTGTAAACAGCAACACATGTAATGCACAATAAAATAAACATTTAATTTGTGTTATCGGTGTCAATTTCAGGCGGAGCTTCATGGTCGGCAAGGTGACACAGCTGAGAGAATTTTTTCCTCTGTCATCCTGTCTGGTGCTGTCAGTGTCAGTTTCTCAGCAAACCAGGTACAAACAGGTGATTGGTCGATGTATGAGTGTTTACGAAGGTGTTTTGTTAAAAAAAAAAAACGTGGAGATTAACTAAAACCCAAAAACACAATTGGGTGGGTTTTTGTTTTTGTTTTTTTTTTTAGCAAAATAATAACTGTTGTTGATTCCAACTTAGGCACTTCCCAAAAGGACTAAGTAAAGTTTACATAAGGACTAGCAAGTTTCAAAAGGCACAGTATTGTTAGTTTCTAACCCTGATATTATTGGATTTTGATTATTTTTAAGCAATTTATTTGATAAGCCCTTGTCAGCGTGCTTCTGTAATACTGAAAATCACTGACTTTCCTTTAAAGAGTTTGTCCATGTAGGTATCAATATGACAGTTAATATACAAAAGCAGAACACTTGAAATTTATATTTTAAAAAATTGCCTAAAAGTAATTTTTTGTCTTCAGAATTATATTATTTTTGTGTTAAATTTGTGAGTGTTTGCTAAATCCTTGTGACTTTGATTAATCAATTTGCTTAATTGAGTGGAATGTGGATATGTCTTGTTTTGCAAGAAAACGGCCCATGGATATATAGCCTTCTGCTGCAAAACAAAATGAACAATTTTAGAGTTTCAATAAATTTTGATTTTGTTTGATTTAAAATTCTTATTTCTTTAATTTTTCCATTTGAAAAACACCTAATGTGGAATTAATTTATTTATTTAGAAAAGCACAGAACTTTTGTGATTACACCTAGATTTATTTATTTACCAAAGGGCATAGGATACTTAGTAAATGGTTTTATCCTTTGTAACTATATAGACCATCTAAACCGTAGATTTGAGCAGTCTTATCTAGAATATTATTTCTCTCATATTATATATATATATATTATATATATTATATATATATATATATATATATATATATATATATATATATATAATATATGTGTCTTACACGGGGACAGTATGGGCCCGGTGACCTGTGCGCAATAGAAGCACACCCACCATCCACACACAAGATATAACATGTGATTGGTTGTTTATGTTCTGTTAACGTTTGTTGTTAGCACTCAGGACCTGCATGGCGGTGCTAGTACCCTTCATATTATTCAGTTCAATCTACAGCCCTCAACTGCTACATTACAAAATACCTTTCAAAACCTGAGAAGAGTTTTGTCCTTGGCATCATAAATGACATCTACTCAAACAAGTCTCTGGCCAGCAGACTGTGGAATGTTGCACTCCACAGCTTGTCCAACAGAGAATGTGGTGCCCTTGAAGCAGCAGACACTCCTAGGTTTACCTCTCTATGGCACAGATCTGCAGAAAAGCATCAAGTGGATTGATGTATCAAAGGTTTCAAGCCACTGGCTAAAATCCAAGGAACACAGACATGCTAGCAAGAGAAAATCTTGACTCAACCGACATCTACTTTCCTTCCTGGATTGACTCATACTACCCAAAACGTCTGGAGGCTCTGCAAGACATAAGCTTCTATGATTTCATTGCATGGCATGACACAGTGACAGAGAAGCCTAAAATGTTTCCCTTGGGATACATCAAAAAGGGAAGCATGCCCTTAATCAATCATTACCATTACAGTGTACAAGACTACCCAGAGAACTACTTCAATGCTATCCTCCTACTTTTCAATCCATGGAAAGACAGAACAGACCTTCTATCTGAAAGGTGCCATTCCTATGTGGAAGCCTTCAACGCTTGAATGGATAGCCTTCAAAAAGCTATGACCTATCATGACCAACTACAGCAAATAGTTGCAGCTGATGAGGAGTTAACCCAACTAGTAGAGCAGAAACAAAAGGGAATAGAGGCTGGAGGACAATGACCGTGAAACAGAAGGACCACTTCACTTTGCTCCTCTGCAGAGGCAGTGGCTGAATTCAGAGATGTGGTGGCACAACCTCTTTTACAAAATGTAGAAGACATGCTCAAGCATCTTATTAAAGATCAGCAGAGAGTGTTTGACCACATTGCTTAAACTTTGCAATAACAAACAACCCCATCCTCTGCATGTTTGTGAGTGGCACTGGAGGCACAGGGAAGACTTTTCTTATGCAAACTGTCAGAGAATTGGTGAAATAAAGCCTGGGAAAAGAAGTGGTAATCACAGTACCCATTGGATTTGCAGATTACAATATCAATAAGATGACCATTCATAGACTACTAATGCTTCCACTGGAACATGGAAAAACACTAGTGTATTGTAACCTCCCTGATGACGTACTGCAATGCCTTCATACAGACATGCGAGATGTGACCCTCCTCATTATTGATGAGCTGTCCATGATTTCCAATGTCACCTTATTGTACATCAATCTTTGTCTGTGTGAGATTTTCCAGACTGCTAACGTAGATGATGGCTACTTTGGAAAAATCAACATCTTACTTCTGGCAGATTTGCTACAGCTTCCACCTGTGCATCAGAATACACCTTATGTGCCAGTTACTCAAGAGGAATTGCACAAACTGACTGGCTCCATGGGATCTGTGGATCTGTGGAATTTGTTTGTGTATGATCAACTTACACTTAATTTGCACCAGAAATAGGACACAACTTTTGGTAACCCCCTTAACTGTGCTCGATTGTATGCCTGGAGAGGACATTCATCTTATGGACTGGAATGGACTGCCTTGTAACTTCCAACTTCCAGAGAAATGTGCTGAAAAAAATGAACGCCTACAAGGCTGACTGCAGTCGTACAGCTGGATTGAAAACTAACACGAGTCAAAATAGGTTGCAAACTGGTGCTTCGCAGAACATTGACATTGCCACTGGTCCCATCAATGGGGCAATAGGGAAGCTTCAAGTTATTTCCTACTATCTGGAAAACACAAGTATGGTCAAAACCATAACCATCAAATTTAAAAATAGAGTCACCCATACCTTTGAACGTTTATGCTCAAAGTTTGAAATCATGGACAGTCTACATTGTTCGAGAGCAGTTCCCAGCCATTGGTGCTCATGCAATCGCCATTCCCAAATGCCAGTTTATGACTCTAAAAACAGTTATGATGGATCTTGGTAACTCAGTTTCCTCCTGTGGACAAAGTTTTGTTGCACTTTCCACAGTTACATCGTTAAGCGGTGTCCACCTTATCAACTTTTTGAACCCACCTGCATTAAGGCACCTCAAACCTGCTTTGCAGAGTGCATAGGCTCAGAGGGATTTATTGCCCTAAGTTAACAAGCTTGAAGGAGACCAACACGCATAAGGGACACAAGGTAAAAGATTCAGTGTATTTCATTCACCGAGCCATCACTAATGTTCAGGAACAGCAAAAGTCTCAATCTTCTAAGAGAACACTTGCAGTTACACATCCATTCAGAGGCTTGAGCAACTCAAATTTCACCTCATGCTATGCAAATGCAACATTGCAGTGCCTTCTTTACTTGCAACCTCTGAAGGATTCATTAAACCACAGTCAACAAGAGGCTATCAGGAGCTTTGTTCACAACTATGAACACCTGCCATCCTCTTCATCTCTAACTACTGTGGATATTTGTCACTTCTTTGGAGAACACTTCAATAGAGGTGAGCAGCAAATTGTCTGAAATTTGTCTTGAAGTATCTCGCATGGTTTCAGTCACAATAAGTCATGCCATTCTATGTACTAGATGGAACTCCTGATCATCAAACCGATAGGTGTTGCACGTTTACTAGGGCTGTCAGAGTTAATACGTTAACGCGTGCTATTAATTTCAAATGCTTAACGCCATTAATTTTTTTGCAGCAATTAACGCATTATTTTTGAGCCTTAGAACCATCCATAGTTAAAATACAACTCCACACTCTTTTGCTTGTTTGTCAATTGACTGCTTGAATTTAGATATAGCTTTGCTGACAAAATAAGCTTGAATGATGGAGAAAGATGCTTTCTCCATCATTCAAGGGCTCACTTTATTCATTATTTGATGAAGTAAAAAAAGAAGTGATAACTATAATAAAATCATTGTCAATGTAAAAAAAAACAAAGTTAGAAAAGCGCATCAGCCATTGGAAAGGGGTTGACGTATTGCATATTGCAATTGCGGCAACCTTGTTAAGCATCAAGCAAATAGGCACAATTGGAAAGGTGCTGGGGCTCAACATTCACACAATTGTTGCTCCTAACTTGGCTTCTTTTTTTGATCGGTCCTCTTTACATTGAAATACCCTTATTAGCTCAAAAGTCATATCTGCAACAAAAAACACTGACAATACACAACCCCAAAAAAAAAGGCTCCAACACCCCAGCCCTGGATCTGCAATGCCTGCCCATCAACTGTTACTTCCCATTCACTTACCTTGCATTCTCATTATCCCTTGCACTCATCGCCATTAAAGGTATTCTTGTATGTATGGGCTAAATGTCTGTCCTTGTGTGCCCTGATCTACCTGTGCCTTACCTGCATGTTGTCCGTGTGTGTGACAGGGTGCAGCCTGTCCTTGTGTTTTGTGGTGTTTAGAGTGGATGTGAGTCTGCTGTTATCTGGATCTGAGTGAATGAGTTGGCGTGGGGAATGTGTGAAAAGTGCTGCAGCTGATGGGGTGTGAATTGTCCGATTAGCTGCAGCACCTGTATAAAAGGGAGTGGTTGGGAGTGTTAGTTGGTGAGTGTTTGTGAGAGTGAGAGTGAGAGTGAGAGTTAGCGTGAGCTGTGTTTTTGCTAGTTGTTTATTAGCTCTTGTTTAGACTGTTTTGTGTCTTTATTTGGCCATTGTGCCCTTTTGTGTTGTTTGGTTATCATAATTTAATTAAAAGTATTTCATTTGCTGCACTTTCCATCTCTGAGTCTCCTCACTTTGGCTTGTAAGGATAACCAAGAACACTTCAGTCTGTGTTGAGCACTTTCCTTGGCACATACGTGTCTCAGCATCTTTATTCTAGTTACAACCCAGCTGATAAGGGAATGAGCATTTCAGTGTAAAGTGGAGCGATCAAAAAAAGAAGCCAAGTTAAAAGCAACAATTGTGTGAATGTTGGGCCCTAGAACCTTTCCAGTTGTACCTATTTGCTTGATGCTTGACAAGGTTGCCCCAATTGCTTCTCCTAACTTGGGCTTTTGTGTTTGATAGCACCACTTTAAATGGCTTTTGCGTTTTTCTAACTTGTTTTTTTTTTTTACATTGCCAAAGAATAATGAATGAAGCAAGCTGTTTCATAAAAGTATGTTTTAAATCTTGACTTAAAAACTGTAACAGTCCCAGCTTCCCTGACAGTTATTCCATAATTTAGGGGCTCTGCATGTAAAAGCCCTTCCTCCTCTAGGAATAACCAGAAGCCCTACATCCTGTGATAAAAGAATGTGATTTGGATGACACGGGGTCAGTAACTCTTGCAAATAACTAATCCATGTAGGGCTTTGTAGGTTAACAGCAAAATCTTAAAATCAATTCTATACTGCACAGGGAGCCAGTGTAAAGAGGCCAAAACAGGGGTAATATGTTCACTTGTCCTGATTTTAGTCAGAATTCTAACAGCGGTATTCTGAACATGCTGTAAGCAAGACACCACACCTTTTGGGATACCAGAGAGAAGTGCATTAGAGTAATCAATTCTAAATTAAACAAAGGCATGCATTAGTCTCTTGGCATCAGATACAGAAATTCAATTCTTTAAGCAAACATCTGGTCAAAACACAACACACAGACATCTGTGAAGATGGCTCTAAATAAGAAACATGTGTTACTTGGCCATCATCACTCATATAAATAATGACACTCACTGAACATCTGGACAGTATCCTATTTAAAACAACAGTATTTAGATTAGCTACCATTTTCCCTTTAGGATACATTGAGAAAGCCTTTCAAGATCAGTGGACCACAGTACGATCCTAATTGGTCTGACATAATCTCCTAAAAATAAAGATATTATTATTATTATTATCATTATGCCAGGATTCCTTTCTAAAAGCAAAATAATGTATTTCTAATCTATTAGAAATCAAAATTTTAAAGAGAGTGCATAGAAACTCAATGTATTACTGTGTTATCTGAGTCCAAACCTAAGGGAAATTGACACGTGGGCCTTTAAGCTGTTTTGGTATGACGCCTACATTCCATACACTTTTCATGCCTTGATGGCTGATTTTCACCCTCTTCTGTTTATTAGCACACATTGCAGAATATGATACTTGCTTGGCTCACTAAATGATCTCACATTGTATATAACTGCATGCTTGAATTATTTGAAAGGACTTTATGCCTCCACAGGGAATAAACAGCATGCCCATTATTTAAGTTTGAAGAACAAACAAACTAATGAAACAAACCTATTTATGTTCTGTGATGGTGGCATTTTAAGAAAACTGAAACCACACATTGGGTCCCATTTACCTCTGTACTGAAATGATAAGGCATGACTTTTTTATGTTAGAATCTGTAACTGCTATCATTTTGTGTTTACCGGACTGGGGTATTGAATATACAAGTTAAATATAAGGTCCTATTCACTCAGCTTCAATTTATTAAAAAAAATGATTTTTTTTTTAAATCTTCAATTGATTAAATAAAGTGGTTTAAGCATGGAATTTTTATAGCAATTGCAAGAACAGTTTCATGAATATCAAACTGAAATACCTTAGGAGATAAAGATTTGTGAAGAGTATATGTTTTGTATTGAATGTATGCAGTACACCTTAATAGATTATGTATTAGCTTGACTAAATGCAGTATATTGGTACATTTCTCAGTGCAAAATTTTAGTAAAAGATATCTGAAAAAAAAAGTCAAATTATCAAAAGTGCCCAGCCATTTAAAATGAACATATAAGAACATAAGAAAGTTTACAAACGAGAGGAGGCCATTCGGCCCATCTTGCTTGTTTGGTTGTTAGTCACTTATTGATCCCAGAATCTCATCAAGCAGCTTCTTGAAGGATCACAGGGTGTCTGCCTCAACAATATTACTGGGGAGATGGTTCCAGACTCCTACAATTCTATGTGTAAACAAGTGCCTCCTATTTTCTGTTCTGAATGCCCCTTTGTCTAATCTCCATTTGTGACACCTGGTCCTTGTTTCTTTTTTCAGGTCGAAAAAGTCCTTTGGGTTGACATTGTCAATACCTTTTAGAATTTTGAATGCTTGAATCAGATCGCTGCATAGTCTTCTTTGTTCAAGACTGAATAGATTAAATTCTTTTAGCCTGTCTGCACATGGCATTTTTAAACCCGGAATAATTATTGTTTTGTAGCGAGGTGACCAGAACTGAACACAGTATTCTAGATGAGGTCTTACTAATGCATTGTAAAGTTTTAACATTACTTCCCTTGATTTAAATTCAACACTTTTCACAATATATCCAAGCATCTTGTTGACATTTTTTTATAGCTTATAGCTTCCCCACATTGTCTAGATGAAGACTTTTTTATTTTTTTTTATTTAGTAGTCGCCAATTGATTTCACCCCGTTTTTTCTCCCAGTTTAAAATGGCCAATTGTATTTAGGCTCAGCTCAATGCTAGTACCCCCGCTCTGACTCGGGAGTGGCGAAGACGAACACTTGCGGCAGTAGTGTAAGGACGTCGGGAAAGGACACAGGCTGTTCTGGGTTGTTTCCGTGTTCTTGTGTTATGTTATTTTATTAGTTAGGTGTGTATTTTAAATATTTATAATTCTTCATTTGCTTTTATATGTCTGCTATGTCTTCCAATCTGACATTTCTCTCTGTGTCTATTTTTTTTTCTATTTTCTTTTTCAATTTAAGACTGTAACTTGTACATTGTTATAAAAGCGTTTGTTAAATAATTAATAATAATAATAATAATAATCTATGGCATGTAATTTAAGCTGTTTCAAGTAATTAACATGGGATGCCAATGTATTATTTCTTAATTCACATTACTACAATAATGGATTTTTATAATATACTTCATAACAAATATAATTATACATAAGGGATCATTACACTTTAAAAGCATAATCTTTACTTATACTATCTAAGGGAATAATAGATTAATTTTGCTGAAGAATAAATTGTACAACAGTTCAAATGTCCTCCTAGAACAAACCAGTGCTAAAGTGTTTTTAAATAACAGTGTGTGTAGTGTTGAATAACCCATAGTGATGACATGTAGGATGAGGCTGCTGAGGCAGGGGGGATGCTGGCTGACATTGGGAAGGATGCTGTCATTGCCATGTGTCTCCTTATTATTCTATCTGAGCCCTTTCATCCTCTTGTAAAACACTGTGGGGCACTGATGTATTTTGCAAAATACAGATAGTGGCTTAAATCCAAGACATTTTTTAGGACTTAGGAATAAACAGTCCATTGTGGGACTGGAAGGAAAACAAAATACTTACCGAGACATGCTGCTCCACCTACATCATGTCCAACACTTGAATCAGTGAATCATTGATGAACCTGCTTATAAAACCATCAACGACATAGGAGATAGTTCTGTTGAAAGTGGCCTATTGAAGGGGTTTGGTATAGTTCCACAAAACCTACAATTTATGTACTTCTGTTTATTTTGTTGCTCTCGCATGTGCAGTTTTGAAAGATGCACATATTGCAGCAAATATCCATTATCTGTACCCTGATGCTAAGGACGTCTTGCTTTTGTGGTTTAAAATGCCTATGTCTGGAACCACTATGAGACACAAAGCTGTGAAATCAGCACAGCAGCTGGGACATGTCGATTGCAAGTGCAGTTCATTTGCCATGTATACTTTTTCAATAAGATGCACAGTACTTTTAAATTTATAATACTTTTCATTGTACTATCATTGAAATTTCAAACTTAAAAAAGTATTAATAAACAAATTAATCATTTTCTATTATTTTCATTGTTTAAACATATTAGGTAGTCTACTCATATCCAAAATACGAAATCTAACCCCGTTCTCTGCTTTTTTCTGGAGAGTTGCATATTTCATGATATGTTGGCATGTCTTTTGGGAGTGGGTTTGTATAAAACAGAGCCAAATGTAAGAATACCAGCAGCTGTAACCCTATCCAAAATTCACAATTCAAGTACACATTAGGTAAATAAGCTAACACATTTTCTCAATGTTTTTAAACTAAAGTATTCAAGTATATAATGTAAATGATGTGCTTATAAAAAGTTTATGCAGTGAACAGAACTTGACTTAATGTTTTTAACTGTATTCAGGGGTTAATTTGTAAACAGAAAGGTACTGGATCTTCTCATTAAGAGAGAGAGATAGCATTTATAAACCTGTCCTGCCCTTGAATTACAGACGCTCCCTTCTGTGCTTCAAGTTCTCATCTGCTTGGGGGTCGGGTTCTATTTCAATTGAATGACAACCATTACCGAATGGGAAAAGCCTCTCAGACCGTTAATCACTGAGCATATATAAAAAAGCTACCCTATCAGGGCCCTGCTGTGAGGGGGAAGTCCCTCCCACCTCCTGCTGAAGAGGGACATCCTCACAGTAGCACATCGCCATTTTCTCTCTCACTTCACTGAGACAGGTCATAGATTGCGTCATGCTTTCTTTGCCCGAATTTGGCTGATTTGTCGTTTTTTTACCATCAATGTATTTAATGCACAGTAGAATCACGCTTTCAAGCGTTTTTGAGAGTGCTCCTATCTAATTCTTGCATCAGTTTACTGACTAGAGCTGGTTTTGACCCCTCTTTGAAGACTGGTAAGCGGCCATTACTCTCTTTCACTGCACGAGGCCTTGTGTAGTTTTCTTATACCGTGTGGAGAGCTGTTCTGGTGCTGTAAGGAGACCCCACACACGCAATGTCGTCCTCTACACCGGCGACACATGTTGATCCCGGCATCGATTGACTCGGCAGGGAGAGAGGGCTTAGGGCAGCAGAGCAATCCAGGTTCACCACGCACCAGCACCCCCTGTGGCTGATAGGATGCCTGCGGGTCTGCAGTGGAGCCATTCAGATCAGTGTTGCTAAGGCAGTGACTTCTGGGATTGTGGCCCCGCTCCCTTCCTGAATGGACAGCTTCTGATTGGCCCTGGAACAAACTGCCAAACCATCCATTAGGGAGCACTCTGCTCAGATTATACAGCGCCCTCACAGATCGGGAGGGAGGGTTTTCACTACAATTTATTTGCTCTCTGTCACAGTTTATTTTTAATATGTAACCAGACTACACCAGATCCGTGTGATAAAGCACAGAACAAAATATTAGATTATAGTTTATCACGTTATTTTTATTCAGATAACAGATCTAAAGTAGAACAGTGTCACCAAGAAAAACACAGACGATACATACATCAATGAAAATGTATTTATTTGACAGCACGTTTAAAAGAAGGAGCTACACATTGGTCAAGATCCTTATAGAGGACCACAACTATTCCATTCACCAGCAAGTAGTCAGTACAGATATTTCCATTAACAGCTAATCATGATTAAGATTAGTCAAAATACTTATTTTATCAAACAAAGTGAAAACTGCAACACAAAAAAAAGTGCTAGTGCGTGTGGTAAAGGACAAAGGTTCCTTATCTTAACCAGAACGTAACAGAGGATAATAATAATAACACAAACACTGACCAGTGTAAAATCAAAACATGCATTGTCTGTGCAGGGGAGGGGACATGAAAGTGAGAGAAAAATCAGCTTTGAAATATCTTATTTTAGTTTCTGTACCATAAATTCCAGTTGGCTACCGACAGGCTAAAAACTTTTAACTCACTCGCGTGCACTATTCAAACCAGCATTCTCTATATCAGCCAAATACCTATTGGCAGAAAAGTCAATTTACAGGCCTGTTTCACTTCCTTCTCTTACTCTCCGTTCCAAACACCAAAACTATGTTCCAACTAATTCACAAACAAAACCACAGGCTGGGCAGACACAAACCTCCAGGATGGCCATACCATTAGTAATCGATGTGGGCTATGTATATTCAAGTGGGTAACCCTATTCATAATTTAATTACTTGGCATACCAAGTTGACTGAGTGAAGAAGCTTCCAGAAAGTGATACAAATCAATTACAAAGTGCTTGATGATAATATATAAAATGTGTAATAATCTAATCAATGTAAAAATGTAAAAAAAAAAAAAAAAAAAAAAACTACAATTTAGAAATAAACATGTGAAAGATAACAGGGCAAACCCCAAAACCAATAAGGCTTGAAGGCATCTCTGGGTGCATTATTTATTATTATTATTTGTTTATTTAGCAGACAGCTTTATCCAAAGCAATTTACAGAGACTAGAGTGTGTGAACTATGCATCAGCTGCAGAGTGACTTACAACAACATCTCACCTGAAAGACACAAAGTGCACAAGGAGGTTAAAGTGACAGCTCAAGGTCACACAGTGAGTGGTCTGGGATTTGAATCGGGGACCTGGTTACAAGCCCTTTTCTTTAATCACTGGACCACACAGCCTCCTGGCAGAGAAGCAAAATCAGCTGAAGTACACTGATGCCATTTCATGAAAAAAAGTCTGCTCTGACCTGACTGCTGATGAGGGGAAGAGGCACACCTGTTAACACGTTACCCACCTCCTACACTATAGTAGTAACTCCCTTTTGTCTGAAAGTGGTTTATGATTCTTGCTTGGTAACTGCAAGGCAAACAGTTTGTACCTAGTCTCCAGTCTGTTACACCTGGCCCCAACATACAGAACAGCTATGTTTTTCGATTGGTATGAGTAGGCCCATACATTCCAGACCATGTCATAGGGTAAGGAGGTGAAGAAAAAAACATAATGCAAATTGGCAGCTGAACACAGTTCACAACATGCAACACATATTAAGATGAAATGCTGTTTAAATGTGGATTTCAAATAAAGATAAAACACAAGTTACACATGTTAAATGTTTACAATAAAACATGATTTTTATTTCAAAATGCATTATGGTGGGTTGCATTTAATCTAATATTAAGTAACATTATACTACACAGGGTCACTCCCCACTTTTTATCTGAATAGCTCAGGAAATAAAGGCTGTGCATTGCAGTGGTAGTTGAAGAGGAGGTGGGCAAACAAACTTAAACAGGGTCAATTTGATGCCTTATACTGTGTATGTCTTTAAGATATTATCATGCAAATATCATCCTGCATTTTTCACTGTGACCGGAATAGTTGGCTTTTAAATCAGTCATGTTTAAATACCCAAGTGATTTGTTTATTCCTTCAAACAATTCATGACTGTTTTACCAAATAAGACCTAATTTGTTAAGCTTCTGCCCACTGGATATTTTCCCTGAATAAAGGCATTCAACTATATTTCAAATTAGGTTACATTTCATAAAACGCTTTACAGTACTGTAATCACTGCAAGAGGACAACCAATGTGTCAATAAATGTAAAATCCACTCAAAAAATATGTTGCAATTACATTAAAAAGAACCAGATATATTACCAGATGGAAATATGTACCATAAATCGAGTAATCACAGTAGCTCTCACGTTCAAATAAGACACCCATTGACAAACCAATCGTCAGTCGTTACGTTTAAAAAGTATGGCCATTTGCAGACTCCCATCTCCTTTAAAAATGAAGCACATGGCAAAAGGTTTAGAAATATATGTCTAACATAAAGTACAGGCATCTGTAAAAACAAATGTGAAAGAGTTGTTATATAAGTGTATTCCTAGATTGCCATCCTATCCTGCCATATGAAAACCCTCTCTTTGACATGAATGCATGTTTTAGGAAAGCAGCCTAATGGATTCACCCCCTGAAAAACAATCCATCTTGGCATGAGAGTGAGTAGAGAACTTTTCTAGACGTCCAGTGTATTTGTAAATTACTATAATAAGTTATTATTTATTTAACAAATGTACTGAAACAGGATACCAAAGATTTGTAAAACTATTAATATCCACATTTTTTTACTATTATTGAGCGAGAGAGCGGGGAGGTAGGTCTGGTCACCTAATAGACTGCCCCAGCCATTAAAAACCACTCACCTTCTTGTCCGCTGCATGTTAACACATCTTTGGACCGTGACTAACAACAATGATGAATGGCCCTATGCAAAAACACCCGTCACTACAGTTAAAAGCTGACAAAGATGCAGATGATTATATAAGGCATACATCATAGTTTTAGCTGAAGTAAGCTGCTGCAGGCAGGTAGCAATTGAATTAAATTAAAATGCAGCAAATATGCAGAAAACGTGCTTGAATGTACTGTAGCCTTCCCTGTGATTTAGAGGGTTACAAAGGTATGTTTCCTTAAAGGTACTGTCAATGCAGAATATAATTCCACATTGCACAGTGATTTCATTTATCTTATACACCTCATTAGCTCTCTCTTTGCAGGCAGTGGCTTTCTCCTGACTTCATGGGACTTCAGAAAGGAAGAAAATATAAACGCATAAAGGATATCCTGAATTTTAACCAACAGGGATCTATCTGACAGAGGTACTGAAATGTACAGGCCTTGTATAAATGCTTTTACATTTATTATGCTGTGTGCATTTAAAGCACTTCTTACAGCATAACCTTACATTGTGTGCTCAGTTGGAAAATCTCCTACCCCACCAGAATAAACATTTCTCAGTGAGAAAGCATGCATGTAACAAATATACTATTGAAGTAACAGTGAGATTACCAGAACATTACAATTAAAATAGAGAAACTACAATTAACAATGACTTACCCTAGATCCACATATCAGTCTTTATTCATTCACTTTATTCGGTTTTTATTCATCTGCTTCAGCACATTGGAACACAATAATTCACAACCTCAAGCACCTAGGGAAAGATGCTGAACTACCCTATAAAGGGATGTATGTAACTTTTTGAATAAATCTTGATGGTTCCATTCCTTGGTGATGGCAAGTTGGGAAATAGGTCAAACTACATTAACCTTCCAATGAAGTAGACAGAACTTTATGAAAAAAGTGTTCAGTTGAAATTGCAGCTTATACACAGCTATCAGGATGATGAGAGAGCTCACCCTCAGGCAGGCTACATTAGCAGAAAGTAATCATTAACACTGAAGTAGAGTATATAGTATATACCTATTTTAGGATGTAGTGTTTAGAAAAAGTAAATATACTTTTTCTTTATTCATCAGTAAGGAGGCTGAAGTGGTGACGTAACTCTCGTCCTGGGACTTCCAATTGGATAGTAATATATAGGTACCTGATTTAAAAAAAATATATATCCTAAATGTCTGTTAAAGTTTTAAAATTAGCGGTAACCAAGACTATCAAAGGCAGAATTTTGAGAAATGTTATTAATCATCTGATTTTGATTTGGCTAATAATATTTGTAATCTGATACACGTTGAACTGCAATTTTTGACTGTGTCATTTGCACTAGGCTGTGGAGACCTATGTGTGAGTGAAGTTTGATGCAGCATGAGAAACTGCACCCCATGAGATTGTGCGGGCCCTTTCATGCCATTGGCTTTACCACGCACGCGCACGTTAGGTGACTTACAGGGGATTCATTTTTGCATAGCTACAGGTTCCTCAAAAATTATTGGCACCCTTGAAAAAGATGAGCAAAAAAGGTTGTATAAAATAAACAAAGCAGGTCATGAGCTATATTTTATGCTCAAAAATATGGGAAAACTACATATTTTTAAACTAATACAATTACTCAAGAGAAAACGTTTATTTTTAACAAAAAGATTAAAAAAGATAGGTGTCAAACTTATTGGCACCCCTAAAGATTCTTATAAATAAAATCAAGCAAAATTAAATCTGCATTAATGTTCTACTTATTTAAGTACATCTCAGTCTTAAGGGTATAAAAATTAGGAAACACGCATGTAAAAAAATCCATTTGTCATCCATCACCATGGGGAAAGGCAAAGAACTCACAAATGAAAAGAGGCAAATGGTTGTTGACCTTCATAAAAATATAGCTAAAAACCTAAATATACCACTTACCACTATTAGGGCAATAATTAAGAATTTAAAAACCAGTGGAACAGTGGTAAATATGCCTGGTAACGGATGCAAGTGCATCTTGCCTCCCATGCACAGTGAGGAAGATGGTCCGGGAGGCAAAGAAGCTGGTCTGACCAGTTTACCAGCTCCTGCTGGTTTGACCAGTGTCTCCCAGCCCCTAGCTGGTCTGACCAGAGTCTCGCAGCTCCTAGCTAGTCTGACCAGAGTCTCCCAGCTCCTAGCTGGTCTGACCAGAGTCTCCCAGCTCCTAGCTGGTTTGACCAGCATCTCCCAGCATCTCTTCCATTCTGAAAATAGGGTTCTGATGTAAATTCTTCCTTTGTAAATGTTGACAACATACTTAATTTGAATATATATATATATATATATATATATATATATATATATATATATATATAATATATATATATATATATATATATACTGGACCATGGTTTTGATATATTAAAGGAAGTTTAAATGTCCAGATACACAATGTGATAATATTAGCAGGATATACAACTTGAAATGGGAGAAAAATTCCCATTCAACAAATTCATGATTATTATTCCTCCAGACAGTACTTTTATATGTCTGTTCTTTATCATTTGGTATCTGTTATTTGTTCTACATGAACTAATTTGCTTTATTTTAAAAAAAGGCATGTCACAAAGTTAATTACCATGGATTATAGAGTTTAGTTTGCAATGATTCCTGCACACCCCAACATAATGTGTTTTAATAGCTATGAGATAGTGCACCCCCGTACAGCGGCAGAGACACTGGCTGTTTTGTGGCTGTTCTGTGGTGTTGTCCTGTCCTGTCTTGTGCCAGGCTTGTATTATATCATTCTGGACATTTGGGATCCATGTTCCTGCTACATTTATGCTACAGGTGACAGTGCTTTTTTTTTTTGGAGCATTCGTGGACACTGCAGACTTTTCCAGCAGCAGCAGTTTGATATTATCTATTATCGATTACGAAAGGTGTGTTATGTCCTGTAATTGTTGTGAAACGTATACTTTGGTTAATACTATTCATTTTAAGGAATATTTTATCTGCCAGAAATGTCTTCTTACACTGATTGGGATCCTAACCCTGTGAACATGCCTGTTTTGAATAATC